>NC_028452.1:238408-246969 GCF_000263155.2 Setaria italica | reverse complement strand
TCCTAATTAGCATCCAAACATCCGATGTGACAGGTGTTAAACTTTAACAGGTGTTTCCCAAACACCCCCAGAGTGCTTATTTTGGGGGGACACGTGCTCCGGAGGATCCAGCCACAGTCAGTCAGTCTCGGCGGCGTACCTTTGATTTTCTATGTGATCCTACTAGTACGATAATAGCTACTAGCTCTAAGAAAAGTCGAGGTCCGTCCCTCCGGTGTCACTTCGTGTCACTTTTCTTCAATATTGATAGATTTTGCTATATATATACACACTTATACGTTACGTATAGTTAAGTGAATTGTAAAATAATAAAAAATAATATATAATTTTAAAACGGAGTAAGTACTTAAGAAAAAGTTGGGAATCAACTTTGCCTTGGATCCATGAATCCATCCACCCACTAGGGACGTACGGTCATGGACACCAAGCCCGTGCGTAACTATAATCGCCTGTGACTCACGACGTCGCATTAATTTGCACGGAAAGAGAGGACATACAGTCACGACCAGATACTAATTATAAGTCATTTCATCTTTTTTGAGAGGCAAATTATTTTATATTTCACCAAAATTATAGAAAGGATCACAAAAATTTGTGGCACCGAATAGATATATTATGAAAATCTATTTAATGAAGAAACCAGTAGTACTTATTTACATCATGAATATTAGTGCTTTATTGTACAAACTTGAAATGCTTTGACTTTCCAAAACAGTTCGAATGACTTATAATTTGAAACGGAACAAGTAGAACCTTTTATTAATTTCAGTGCAAAGATGTCTCGTCAAAGAAAATTCGGACATGTTCCATAGGGCAGCACAAGACTATATACCAGATACAAGCAAGTGTAATTTATTCTTTCTTTTCTTGAGAAAAAGGGGGAAAAGGTGATCTATTGGAAGATAAAGAGTGTGGTGTGATGTGATGTTGAACAGCATCAATGCGACATGCCGACATGGTGACTAGATGCAGCCTACCACGTGCACGCAGGGGCACCCATTCATTATTGCTTACTACCTCTGGAGAATGATAAAGTATAACTGCTACGACGACACGGCCGGATCGACAATGGAGGTGAACAATATAGGAGTATTAATCAAGCAGGGGAGACAAGGCCCTCGTCGCCGGCGTTCTGGACGGTGGAGCCGGCGGAGTTGCGCCTGAAGCAGGTGCGCCTGACCTCGCCGACGTTTCCCTGTGGGCCCTTGAGGTTGCTCATCTTGATCATGGAGGTCTTGAACTGGTCGAAGAACCACCAGTGGTTGTCGGCGAATCCCTGGACGAGCCAGCTGGTGCGCGGGTCCGTCACCAGAGCCTGGTCCGACGGCAGCATCACCCCCTTGTTCTTCTTCAGCGTCAGCTCGATGAAGTAGATGTTGTCGAACACGCTGGGGGTCAGGAAGTCCAGGTCCCGCAGCCGGTCGCCGCTGCCCGCCGCCGAGCACGGCTCCGTGATGCACCTCGTGATGTCGTCGCTGGCGGGGCCGGAGATGGCGCCGAACGCGCTGCAGCGCGCCTTCCCCACGGTGTGGGCGCCGGAGAGCGAGACGAGGTCGGCCGGGTCGGTGAGGCCCGCGGCGTTGAAGGCGGAGAGGAGCTCGTCGACGGTGGCGGTGGGCGGGGGGAGCTTGAAGACGTCGTTGTCGGAGGCGGGCGCGAGGCTGTCGAGGCGGCCCAGGGACACGGAGAAGGCGGGGCCGCCGGCCAGGTTGACGGCGTCGCGGGTGGCGAGGACGGTGATGTCGGCGCAGGAGACGGTGGCGCCGCACTGGGCGTGGACCTTGGCGCGGATGTCCTCGATGAGGTTGAGCACCTCCTGCTGGAGGCCCACGTTGGGGGGGAGGTTGCGCTCGCCGTTGTCCAGGAGGATGGAAGCGTCGCAGCCCTGTTGGTTTTTTACATATCCATGGATTAGGATGGATGGAACAGCATCATATCTATCAGAGGAGAAGAAACAAACAAGACAGGAACCTGCGGGAAGCAGTCGTGGAAGAAGAGGCGGAGTAGGCCGGCGGTGAGGCGGACGTTCTGGCGGAGCGCGGCGTCGACGTTGGAGCGGACGAGGGTCTCCAGCTGCGGGCACGACTCCAGGTGGAAGTACACCGACAGGCCGTCGCCGCTGGTGGCGTTGGTAGCCTGCAGCTCAGTCAGGCTCAGAGGCGCCCTCGCGCTGACGACGGCGGCGGCGGCGAGGAGCAGGCCCACGGCGGCGGCCAATGGAGGAGCCATCTTCTTCTTCTGTTAGCACTAGCAGCAGCTTGCTAGCTAGCTAGCCTGGTACACTAGAGTCCAGTAGGCGAGAGGGGTGCTGGTGGTACGTGTGAAGAAGCAATACGAGTCCGCGTGTGATTTATAGAGGGGGAGGCCAAGACGATCGATCGAGAGCCAGGATTAATCATATGTATTTGGTACAGTACAGTACGTGGTGGCAGGTCCGATGAGATCAGATTCCAGAGATGAGATCAAAGAAGAGGGTCACTGTCGTCGTACGGTGGATACAGTTAATTAAGAATCGATCCATAAACAATGGTGGGCCGGGGTTTCAACGCTGCATCCCGTTGCTTTCCATGGCCATCCCACATGCAATTCCATCTGCATTGCATCCATTGCATTACAGCAAAGCCTTCAGTTTGTTATTAGCAGAAAAGAAGGCTGGTAATGATGCTTTCCACCGCTCGCTGCTGTAATTTTCTAGCCGGCTTGAATCTCTGAATTACCCATTCAATACCTAGGCTTGCCACTGACTATTGGCCGATTGAGGAAGGTTCACCTGCAGCCTCTAGTTGACAAGATCACTAGGAGCACACCCCTCATGAACAAAGCTGGGAGGCTAACAACCGTGAAATCCGTCATGAGTGCCATTCCAATCCACACAATCATCTCCCTGAAGATCCCTGATTGGGTAATACACGAAATTGATAAACGCCGCCGGGGATTTCTCTGGGCAGGGAAAGAAAAGTGCCAGGGTGGACAATGTATGGTAGCCTGGCCGGGTGTTTGCAGGCCAATGAAATTTGGAGGTTTAGGGATCCAGGATCTCAAGATAGCCTCTTATGCTCTGAGGCTGCGTTGGTTACGGCTGCAACGAACAGACGCTAACAGGCCATGGAAATCCTTGCAAGTTCAGTTTGGGGATGATCAACTACTTCATCAAATGTTTCAGGCATCAATCACTGTCCAATTAGGAGGACATTGCACCTGACCTATGTACATTGATCAGACCGAAAACTGCAAAAACAAGAACAGTTGCTGAAGCTCTTGTCGACAGACGGTAGATTTCCGATATTGTCGGACGGCCAACAGTCAATGCGCTGTTACATTACATCCAATTGTGGCACATAGCTGACGCTGTCCTGCTTCAACCGGGGACCGAAGATACTGTTTCATGGAGATGGGAAGCTTCAGGCACATATACGGCAAGATCAGCTTATCAATTTCTGTTTCAAGGAGCTGTCACCTTCCCGGCAGCAACTGTTGGGACTAGGAACCAGTAGTCCGATGGCCTTGCCAGTTTCTTATATAAGTCGGTTGCTGTTGTTTTTCCATATGTACCGTGTGTGTATACCCGGATGGCCCACGTTGCATGAACGTTTATTCTAATTCTTCTTCTTAATACAAAGATACGCAGCTCTCCTGCGTATTTTTTTTAAAAAATAATTTTCTAGCCCTGATGTGAATTTGCCCTTTTTCTCCCCTTTTAGGGCAACGATGTCAATTTGTATAGGAGCCGGTCATTACTAGCCTATCAGGCCCAATCAGCGGCCTTTCAGCAAGGGCCACAGCCCAAAGGTCCGTAACTTGTTTTTGTTTTCGGAAATGCTACAGTACGAGCGTCCGGACGCGTCGGATCGTTCCGCTCCAAAAATATCAATATCTGGCGCTTCCTATCTATCCATTTCCATCATTCTTTTTTCTTTCCCATCCCACTCCCGTGACCTTTCTTCTTCAACCTTCCACCCCAGCGTCCTCCTCGTCCACCCCGGCGGCGGCGCGCTCCCCCACCCGGCGGCCTCGTCCCCACCCGCTCCCCCACTCCGGCATCCTCCTCGCCCACCCCGGCGGCGGCGCGCTCCCCCACCCCGGCGACCTCGTCCCCACCCCGGCGTCCTCCTCGCCCACCCCAGCGGCACCCCTCCCCCACTCCGGCGTCCTCACCCATCGGGGGCGCCCAACACCCCCGGATCCGGTGGCCCTCTCCCCGACCCCGGCGAGATCCGAGCAGGGAAGGATCGGGCGGCGGCCCATGTGCATAGTATCTCACGATGTTGCAGTAGGGATTCTTGGATGTTGCAAGCGCTACCGTTTTTTTCTTCCCCGTCCCTTTTCTTCTTCAACCTTCCATCCCGACGTATTCCTCATCCATCCCGGCGGCGGCACGCTCCCCAACCCTGGCAGGCTCATCCCGCACCCAGGTGGCCTCGTCCCCCACCCCAACGGCGGTGCGCTCCCCCACCACGGCGTCCTTCTCGTCCACCCCGGCGGCGGCGCACTCCTCCACTCCGGGAACCTTGTCCCCCACCCTGGCAGTGCCCCTCCCCCCACTTCGGCGCCCTCAACCAACCGGGAGCACCCAACGCCCCGGATCTGGTGGCCCTCTCCCCGATCCCGGCGAGATCCGAACGGGGAAGGATCGGGGCGGCGGCCATGGTGGATGACCTTCGGCGGCAGGCTGGTTGCTGTGGATCTGAGTGTTGCAATAGGTACCTCATGGTGTTGCAATAGTTATTTTTGTATGTTGCAATGGTGGCTTTTGATGTTTCATCTGTTTTGCAACAGTCTGACTCGCCAGCAATCGGGTGTTGCACCAACTTGTTCATGATGCTGCATATAGTTGTTTTCTTTGTTTCGTCTCTTCTTCTTTCGTTGTTGCAATGTTGTAAGAGATGTTTTTTTTATTGTTGCAATGTGTCTGTTTTGAATGTTGCACGAAGCAATTCGGGATGTTTCATGCACGCAAAGGTGTTGCAATCCTCGGTGTTGCAAGTGTTGATTTTTGATGTTTCGATATTTATTTTTCAATGTTGCGACGGAGCGTCCGATAAAATAAAATTATCGGACGTCCGGGCGCTAGCACTTCCGTTTTTATTTTTACATTTTGGAAGAGCATTTTCAACACGTGTATGGAACGGGGGAAACATACTACTATATATTATTCTCATTAGGAAGGACACTAATTAACAAGCATGCATGGAAGAGAAACTGGAAGCAAACACAAATGCATGAAATTAACAAGCAAACATACATAACTAGCGGTGGTGGACAACTACCTAGTCTCGTCTAAGTACTAGCTAGTATGAAGCCAACGCACTTTATTTGACGACACGCGGCGACCATCTATCTGGAGCGACCTGCAATATAATTTATTTGCGCATGCATGCTGATCGAAACGAGATCATCGTCAAGCAGAGGCAGCCAGGCCCTCGTCGTCGTCGTGGGCGGCGGCAGCGGTCTGCTGGACGCCGGTGTTGCGCCTGAAGCAGTTGCTGCGGATCTCGCCTCCTTGGCCCATGCCCAGCTTGCTCATCTTCTCCATGGACTTGGCGAACTGGCCGAAGAACCAGCCCTTGTTTTTGGCGAAGCCGTCGACGAGCCACCTGGTGCGGCCGTCGAACAAGAGCCCCTGGTCGGTGGTGAGCACCCCCTCCCTCTTCATGAGGTCCTCGAAGTACATGTTGTCGAAGGTGTCCGGCGTCCTCACGTCCAGGTTCTGCTGCCGGTTGTCGTCGTTGCCGCAGAAGCCGGCCAGCCTGTTGGCGAACTGGTCGTTGGGGCTGCGCCGGTCGATGCGGTCGCGGAAGGAGCCGCAGCGCGCCTTGCCGACGGTGTGGGCGCCGGAGAGCGCGACGAGGTCGGTGGGGTTACCCTTGTCGTCGCCGCCGAGGCCCTTGTTGCGGAAGCTGGTGATGAGGGTGTTGACGTCGGCGTCAGGGCGCGGGAGGGTCTCGACGGCCCAGCCCGGAGCGGGCTCCAGGCTGTCGCGGCGTCCCATGGGCATGGAGATCCAGGGGCCGCCGGACTGGCTCACGGCGTGGGTGGTGGCGAGCGCCAGGATGTCGGCGCACGACACGGTGGCCCCGCACTTGTCGTGCACGGTGCCGCGGATGCGCTCGATGAGGTCCAGCGCCTGCTGCTGCAAGCCCTGGTTCTGGATCTTGTGCTTCTCGCTGTTCCACCCGTCCAGCAGGATGGACGCGTCGCAACCCTGCGGGAAGCAGTCGTGGAAGAAGATGCGGAGGAGGCCGGCGGTGATCTGCGCGCCGCCGTGGGGATTGGAGCGCGCGGCCCACACGGCGGAGCTCACCATGCCGTGCAGGTTGGGGCACGACAGCGCATGGAAGTCAACAGACAAGATCGGAGCACTAGTGTCGTTGGTCATCGTCTCCAGAGGCAGAGGCAACGCCGACGATGCGGCGACGAGCATGGCCAGGAGGACGACGCCGCTACCCCTCCTAGTCGTCGTCATCGCTGCTGCTGGATGGTGCCAAGCAAGTGACGATGGTGGATCGGGAGTGTGCTTTCGTCGTGCCAGGACGCCGCGGCTATTTATAGGCACGCGCGCGCGCTGACCCAAGATCGTCGAGCACGTGTTGGAATCACTCCTCTCTAGGTGTTTATCACAAACGCACCAGCCTTTGTGTCGGCGGCGACGGCAACTGGGTGTTGCACTGCCCGATGTTTAAAGTCAACGACGATCGCCGATGAGTCTGCACCGACGCTCTCTACTTGCTCTGCGGCGTTGCATCGATGCTGCTAAAATAAGAGGATTTCCATTGCTCAAGGGCCGATCCAGTTCTTTGGATGGTTTGAACTGCCCCAGGGCCTCCACTACGATGGGTTCATCCTCCTCCTGTGTTGCTGGCAACTGTGGAAGCGCCGCAACGGGATTGTGTTCCGTGGTGAAACAATGAACCTGCACCAGCTCCTTGTCGTCTGAGAGGAAATTTAGATATAAGCCTATCTTAAATTCATGGAGTGAGAGATGGAAATTGATTCTATAGATCCTCATGCTATATTTCTATTGTGCAACTTACGGTACATTCTTCGACTCGCTTCTCTATAGCAGAAGTGCAGCACATAAGTATCTCTCCCATATGATCAACAATAATATACAAATATATTTCACATACAACTATATTAGCTTAATTAATTTGTATCTAAATTATGATTATTAGAATGGAATTCAATTCTAAGGATCCAAATGGGATCTCAAAGATTTTAGAAGAAACATTGATGTAATGCTACATCGCATAAGATCCGGGCCGGTTGGGCCCAATGATGAATGAATCAGGTAAAAAAAAAAAGGGCCGATCGAAAGAGAGATGACCCAAACTTCATTGACTAAAATTTCCTTCATCTCAAACTTTGAGATGTGTGATTTTGCCCGCAACATCTGCGTATTTTTCCCTATTTTCACTGTTGACTAGGGAGATCCTCCATCCTTGGTGGTGGATTAGGAGGCGCCATGGTCTGTAGGTAGCAGGGAGAGTAAGATGGGGAAACAAAGCAGAGGAAGGAGGAGAGTTGTGCTGTGCGTGCGTGGGTTCAGGGGAGGGAGATGGGTTAAGGGGCTGGCCTGTGGGCCCAGCTTTGTAGGAACAAGTAAAGATTTGTAGGAACAAGTACACACATCAAAACTAGAAAGACTGTAATTTTTGCTTTCTATACTATCTGATTTTTTATTTGAGCCAGAGGAAGAAGCACCAATAAAAGGGAAAAAAAGGAGGATTGATAAGCCAGCCCTTCTATCCAAAATCCTCTGACAACCTCCTCTCAAAAAAAAAATCCTTTGACAACCCTTTAGTTCAAGAAAGTTAGTGTTGGTGGCCTGGTAGCGTTGATGGCCGCCGGGTGAGGTGAATCCATCCATCAAGCAAGCCACCGCCCTGCTCTCCAGCTTGCCGCGTCCGCCGGACAAAGGAGCTGCCGGCGTCGCGTCCTTGTGCTCCATCGGCGTCGCCGCTCCCGTCCGCTCGTTTTGCATCTGCATCTGCGGAGGGAGGGAAGCGAAGAGATGGTGAAGGGGAAGATACCATCGGCAGAAGACGAAGACTCGTACAAAGGTGCCATCGCAGGCTATTTCACCTGGGAGCACGCGTCGTGTGCCGTCGCGCGTCTCTCTGTTCACTGATGATGGTCCACGTCGGATAGAATTGTTGTGCTGGCACTATACAGACGAGTATCGCCGTCCGTTGTACATGCCCTTATTGATTGGCCCTTTTTTGCTAGGCAGCTGGTTCAAATTAAGGGAGAGAATGAGAGGGTCGTATTGCATGCGTGAGCGATTAAATGGATCGGCAAATGGTACTGCTCCGAGTTTTAAATTTGAACCACGAGAGAAAAAAAAATGGCAAATTGCCTTGCGATGTTTCCGGATGGGTGCCCTGCAACGACTTGCATTGCATTCTTGACTGACCGAACGCATGCCATGGATGCCGTGCCGTTCGTTCCAGCTCCATTTCCAACGTTTTCAATTTTCAAAGTTTACGCTTCCTACAGATACTAGTACGTGTGTGCATTCCAGGGTGTGCGCTCTATAAAAGGGCAGGGCGCCCATCCCTTGC